>NC_133327.1:583344849-583360315 GCF_042186555.1 Aquarana catesbeiana
CCAGGTTCTGTCACGCAACGTGACAGCTGTCTCTTATCTGGACCATCAGGGTGGCACAAGGTCCTGGAAGCTACCGAAACTGGCTTTGGATGTTCTAAATTGGGCTGAAGGAAACGTTCAGTCCATATCGGCGGTCCACATAAAAGGGACCGCCAATGTGGTGACAGATTTCTTAAGCCGACAGCCCATCCACCAGGGGGAATGGGAGTTAAACCAGGACATTTTCCTCCAGATAGGTCAGATGTTTGGGATTCTGGAGATAGACCTTTTTGCCCACAGAGGGAACAAAAAGGTGGAGCGTTTTTTCTCTCTCACCAGAGAGGGGGGATTGCAGGGTGTGGATGCTCTGTCTCAGGACTGGGATTGCCACCTAGCATATGCTTTCCCTCCACTAGCCTTAATACCTCAGGTCCTACGGAAGTTGGCCCACTCACAGTGCAGACTGATCCTAATAGCCCCATGGTGGCCAACGAGGACATGATTTGCTACTCTCAGAAAATGGTTGGTTTCTCCTCCATTCCGTCTTCTGCCCAGGAGGGATCTCCTTCTACAAGGGCCAGTCCTTCACCCCGATCCGGGGTTCTTCAAGTTGATGGCATGGTTCTTGAGCGGGAGATTCTCTGAGACAAAGGATGCTCTGATAGGGTAATTGAGACCCTCCTAGGTAGCCGGAAACCGGTCACCAGGAGGATCTACTCAAAGATCTGGAATTGTTTCTCACACTGGTGCCAGGATAGAGAGGTTTAAATCCTTCGGTACCAGTGGCACTTGAATTTTTACAAGCGGGGGTGGATCAGGGGATTGCCCTGAACATCTTGAAGGTACAGATAGCAGTCTTTTCTGTATTTCTGGACTGGAGGCTTGCGCTAGAGCCCCTGATTAAGTGATTTCTGCTAGCAAGGGAGAGGTTAACTCCCGTAAACATTAATAGATTCCCACCATGGAATCTAACGCTGGTTCTGGAGGCTTTGACGAAAGCGCCTTTAGAACCAGCTCAGGAGATCTGAGTTAAATTTTTGACACTTAAGTTAGCCTTTTTACTGGCCATCACTATAGCCAGAAGGGTAAGCGACCTGCAGGCCCTGTCAATTAAGGAGCCTTTTTTGTTGGTACTGGAAGATAGAGTGGTTCTGAGACAAGACCCACTATATCTTCCCAAGGTCGCATTACATTTTCATAGATCTTTAGGAGATCATTTTGCCCTCCTTTTGTGAAAACCCAAAAAATGAGAGAGAGGAAAAATGTACTTTATTAGATGTCAGGAAGTATTTGGTGACATACTTAGAGTGAAGGACTTCAGGAAGTCGAATCACCTTTTGGTTCTATTTAGCGGCCCTAGAAAGAGAGGGCAGGCATCTAGATCTACTGTAGCTAGGTTGATTAGACAGACAATAGGAATGACCTATGAACAGACAGGTTCCCTAGTACCAGTTAACCTTAAAGCCCATTCAACTAGATCTTTGGCAGCCCCTTGGGCAGAAAGAGCTGGAGCCTCAATAGAGCAGATCTGTTGAACAGCCACATGGGCAAAGCAGGACACCTTCTTGAAGCATTATAGAGTGGAACTGCTATCGCCTCAGGATCTGACATTTGGAACAAAGGTCTTACAAGCGGTGGTCCCGCCCTAAGGTAGGCCTTGAACTCCTTGTCCATCCTCTCAGGTTGTGCTGTCCTGGAAGATGACTAGAGAAAATTGACAGTTACTTTCTGGTAACTGCTTTTCTAGGATATCTTCCAGGACGGCAGGCCTACTTCCAACCCCTGGTTTAATGTAAGTACTACAGGAAGAGTTTCTGTCACCCGGATAACCTATTACTTTGGGAGAACTGAGGTGCAGGGGGAAGGGAGGGGGCCTTTTAACCTCGTGTGTTGATTGTGTTTTCTGTCAGGTGGACCAGTCATCTCTCAGGTTGTGCCGTCCTGGAAGATATCCTAGAAAAGCAGTTTTGTCAAGTTTTAGCTTGCACATGATTGGATGATAGAAATTGTCAGCTCTTCCCCTCAGATCTACAGCGACTGCACTTCCAAGTGCATTTGTAGTGCAAAGTGGATGTGCCTTTAGTAGATCAAACTCTTTGTGTTGTAAGGACAGAAGTGGGGGAAAATTTCAAGCATTCTTTTTTCTGTCCCAAGCAAAAAATTTAGTGGTTTCATAAGATGTAAAATAAGATTAATTGTTCTAATGTATAGTTTGTTTGACATTATGTAAAATAACACATTTTTTTTTTCTTGAATGCATTCTTTGTAGTTATTGTAGATTTTTTTTTTTTTTTTTTTTATTTTTTTTTTATGGCCTGCAGTTAAAAGGAATGAAAAACATACAGTATGCATGCATGCTTTCAAACTGTGCCATAATTCTTTCCGGAAAATCTTTGCCAGGGAGAGGATAATGTAGATTAGGAGATAATACAATTGTAATCTTCCCATTGACCTTACTTATGTTAATCTACAGAAAGGATGCTTTGTGACGTTATCTTTTGATTTATTTTAAACAAGTTCTGAGTGATGTATTGAAGACACTGTGGTAATTGCAGTTAAATTTAGCATTTGTTACCTCACCATTACTCTTTATTTTGAGAATAAAGTCTGTTGATTTTTTATTTTTTTCCTTAACCATTCATGAACAAAGGATATCTTAAAGTAACCGTAAAGGCAATTCCAAAAAAAGATTGTGCACCATCACCCAATGCGCAACGACATGACCTTTGCGCCACAGAATAAAAAAATGCTACAAATTAGTGAAGAAAAATAGGTAAAGATAAAAAATATTAAATCCTTATCGTGATTGCTATCGCTTTTTAAAGAAATAAAAGTGTTAATGGATTCACCTCTAACGATAGGGTAAATATCATGCATAAAAATCCTCCAAATACCCATTACCCTTATCAACAAAATAGGAAAATATAAAACCTTAAAAAGAAAAACACCTGCTTCTCATAAGCACACCATTTTATCTCGTATAGAGGGGAAAAAGGGAACTCCAATAGTGTAATATATTAAAAACACCTTTTATTACCCATCCACCTCATATTACACTCACATGCCAAAAAAATCTTTAAAGCTTTGAGAAAAAAAAAAAAAAAATTATATATATATATATATATATATATATATATATATATATATATATATATATATATATATATATATATATATATATATATATATATATATATATATATATATATATATATATATGTAAAGTTTTGGGTTGTTTAGCTCTCATAGTAGATGCTTTTCCCAGTGATTCAAACCAGTCAGGAGCTGTATTTTAGGGCATGGTAGCCCATTTTTATTAAAAAGGCAAAATTGCCCAGTTATATGCCGATTTTGACTGCAATTTCATAATTGATCTACCCATAGCCTTGGCGGCATCTGAGCCATCAGCCACTTTGAGTCTCTCCAGGCTTTGACTGATGAGCTTGCTCCTGAAGAGTTGTAATCCACTGCTATTATTTCCAGCCATTTTGGTTCTTACTGATGCAGTGCGCACCACTCTGAAACTAGAGAATCAGCCTGTTGCTTCTCAAAGCGCTGTTTCTAGTCTTGGTTCCCTTTATTGCTCCTAAGGCCACAAAGACTTTTCCATTGCACTTGCTGTTCCAAGTCTTTGTACAGAGATTTGAAACACCCTGACAAGCTGTTTGCTCCCTCCAAGCACTTATTAGCCTGTTACCCCTTTGGGGAGGATTTTGTACTAGAGGAGTCTATGCCTACTGTGGATCCAGTAGTGTTCTGCTTTAACAAAGCAACTCCAATAATGGTGAAGAATGCACATATCTTTACAGACCCAACCAATAAAGAAAGAGCCATATCTATAATTCTGTTCTTGTTGGCAGGTCCTGCTCTTCTCCATCCTGGCTATGACTTTGTCAAACCATGGATGACTGGTCAAAATCCACCCGCAAGGTCTGGAGCTCAAAGGTGAGCCCCCACTTTCAAGAGTTGGGACATTTGTTAACCTTTACAGACACTTTGACAGCTTGCATTTCAAACGCTTGGGTGCAGGAAGTGGTATCCCAGGGATACAAGATACCTGCGATGCCACTCCAAGGTCCTCTACACTACCAATTTCTGGCCTTGCCCTTCGATCTCTCATTTTCAGCTTGGGTGCTCACCAAGGTATTGACCCCAGTAGTAGCTTTGTAGCATCCCCATTGTGGGATACGTATACCATCTCCTGTTGAGGGAAAAGTTGGCTCTGTCAGACAACATGGCTTTGACTGTCCAAATTTTACAGTGGTTTGGATGGATCCTGAACAAATTGCTACTGGAACCAAATCCTCATTTGGCGTATCTGGGTCTAGTCCTGGCTCTACGCTTTTGTACGAGAGTACTACCTCTGATAGTAGCCACCTTCAAGGCAGTTCAGTTTGCCCAGTTTTACTACAGACTGCTGCTATGTAACATTTTGTCATTGTGGGGCAAGTCCATTAAGTCCCTGGACAGGCAGGTTCACTTGGAAACAAGGAACAAGTTGTCCCTGGCTTGGTGGCTCAGGAATGCCACGCTGAAGTTTGGGAAATCTTTCCTCCCCATCTTGACAATGGATGGCAGCCTGCTGGGCTACGGAGAAGTCCCTGGCAACCTATCAGAGCCAGGGGCTTGGTTGTCGGAGAAGCCTTGATTCCCAGTCAACATCCTGGAACTTCAAGGGATTTGGCTGTCTCATTCTGCTGGAAGGTCATCTCATCCTGATTCAGTCAAACAGTGCCACAATGGTGGCATACATCAACCATGAGGTAAAAATTGGATGTCTCGCTGTGGCAAGAGAGGGAGATTGGATCCTGTCCTGGGCAGAACTTCACATTTTAAGCCTTGTCTGCAGTGTAGATTTCAGGCAGATACCATTGACAAGCTGACTTCCTAAGCCTGCAGAGCCTGGAACCAGTAGAATGGCCCCTACACCTTAAGGTGTTTCAGGACCTATGATTCTGGTGGGGGTTGCTGGATGTGGATCTTGCAGCCTACAGGTCCAACAGCAAGCTGGACAGCTCCAAGAACAGAGATCCTTTTAATGGATGCTTTGGTGGCCCTGTGAGATAAGAATGCCCTTCTAGTAATCCTCGTTGCTTCAGACTGACCCATGCAGATGTGGTATGCTGACCCGCGAGACTCCTGGTGGGAACTCAATGGGCTCTTTCAGATCTTCAGGATCTTTTGTCAGAAGGACCAGTTTACCACTCTGCTTCATGGTTGCTGGTTTTAATAGGGAGGGATAAAGCCTATCGGGAGAGACTTCATGAACTTAATATGTACAGTCTGGAGGAAAGAAGGGAAAAGAGGGACATTATTGAGAATTTTAAATACATTAATAAATGATCAATAAATCATCAAAAATGTTTTTTTATTATTAACCCCTTTGTGCCGAAGCCTTTTTCTGACATTTGTTGCTTACAAGATAAAATCCGTATTTTTTTTTTTTTTGCTAGAAAATTACTTGGAACCCCCAAACATTATATATCATTTTTTAGCAGAGACCCTAGAGAATAAAAATGACAATAGTTGCAATATTTTATCTCGCGCTGTATTTGCACAGCGGTCTTTCAAATGCAATTTTTTTAGGAAAAAATATACTTTAATTAAAAACAAAACCGTAAAGTTAGCCCAATTTTTTGTATAATGTGAAAGCTGTTACGCTGAGTAAATAGATACCTAACATGTCATGCTTTAAAATTGCGCACACTTGAGGAATGGCGTCAAACTACGGTACTTAAAAAATCTCCATAGGTGACGCTTTCAAAATTTCTACAGGTTACCAGTTTAGAGGAGGTCTTGTGCTAGAATTATTGCTCTCGCTCCAGTGATTGTGGCGATACCTCACTTTGTGGTTTGAACACTGTTTGTATTTACATTTGCAGGCGCGACTTATGTATGCGTTAGCTTCTGTGCATGAGCACAGAGGGATGGGGTGCTTTCATATTATTATTATTATTATTATTATTATTATTATTATTATTATTTTATTTTTTTTTTTTAACACTGTCCCTTTTAAAAAATTATCTGATCACTTTTTTTGCTGTCAGAAGGAATTTAAACATCCCTTGTGACAGTAATAGGCAGTGACAGGTACTCTTTTTTTATAGAGGGATCTGGGGTCTATAAGACCCCAAATCCTTCCTTTGCACTTAAAAGCATTCAAAATGCCAAGTTTGGCAGTTTTGAATACTGTCATTTTATTACAATTTGGTGCTTTTAAGTCTTCAGTAAACCAGAAATGAAGCCATGACAATGCTTCTGGGTTACTAGATCCGAAATCCAATCAAAGCCGATTTTAGCTTTGTTCGGGTCTCCAGCCAGTTCGCGGACATGCTGGCTGGTCGCTTGGGCCTCCCAGTGGGATGGAGGAACCGCGGCGACTTTTTCAAGGCACTGTGTGTGTGTGTGTGTGTGTGTGTGTGTGTGTGTGTGTGTGTGTGTGTGTGTGTGTGTGTGTGTGTATACACACACACACACACACACACACACACACACACACACACACACACACACACACACACACACACACACACACACACATATATATATATATATATATATATATATATATATATATATATATATATATATACACACACACACAGTGCCTTGTGTATATATATATATTAGTGTGTGTATGTATGTATGTATATATATATATAATGTGTGTATATCTATCGATAGATGGATATACACACACACTTTCAGAACTTTTTCCACCTTTTTAATGTGACCTATAAACTGTACAACTCAAATGAACCACAAACTGAAATCTTTTAGGTGGAGGTAAGTAAAAATAAAAAACTAATATAATATGGTTGCATAAGTGTGCACACCCTTAAACTAATAATTTGTTGAAGCACCTTTTGCTTTTATTACAGCACTCAGTCTTTTTGTGCATGAGTCTATCAGCATGGCACATCTTTTCTTGGCAGTATTTGCCCACTCTTCTTTGCAAAAACACTCTAAATCTGTCAGATTGCATGGGCATCTCCTGTGCACAGCCCTCTTCAGAACACCCTACAGATTTTCAATCGGATTCAGGTCTGGACTCTGGCTGGACCATTCTAAAACTTTAATCTTCTTCTGGTGAAGCCATTCCTTAGTTGACTTGGATGTATGCTTTGGGTCGTTGTCATGCTGAACGATTAAGTTTCTCTTCATGTTCAGCTTTCTAGCAAGAGCCTGAAGATTGTGTGCCAATATTGACTGGTATTTGGAACTGTTCCTAATTCCCTCTACCTTGACTAAGGCCCCTGTTCCAGCTAAAGTAAAACAGCCCCAAAGCATGATGCTGCCACCACCATGCTTCACTGTAGGTATGGTGTTCTTTTGGTGATGTGCAGTGTTGTTTTTGCACCAAACATATCTTTTGGAATTATGGCCAAAAAGTTCAACCTTGGTTTCATCAGATCATAACACATTTTCCAACATGTTTTTTGGAGACTTCAGATGTGCTTTTGCAAAATTTTAGCTGGGCTTGGATGCTTTTTCTTCGTAAGAAAAGGCCTCCATCTTGCCACTCTACCCCATAGCCCAGACAAATGAAGAATACGGGAGATTGTTGTCACATGCACCAGACAGCCAGTACTTGACAGATATTCCTGCAGCTCCTTTAATGTTGCTGTGGGCCTCTTGGCAGCCTCTCTGACCAGTTTTCTTCTTGTCTTTTCATCAATTTTGGAGGGAGGTCCAGTTCTTGGTAATATCACTGTTGTGCCATATTTTCTCCACTTGATGACTGTCTGCCCTGTGTTCCATGTTATACCTAATGCCTTTCAAAATTCTTTTATACCCTTCTCCTGACTGATACCTTTTTAACAATGAGATCCCTCTGATGCTTTGGAAGCTCTCTATGGACCATGGCTTTTGCTGTAGGATGCGACTAAGAAAATGTCAGGAAAGACCTACTAGAACAGCTGAACTTTATTTGGGGTTAATCGGAGGCACTTTAAATGATGGTAGGTGTGTACTGATGCCTATTTAACACGAGTTTGAATGCGAGTGCTTAATTCTGAACACCGCTACATCCCCAGTTATAAGAGGGTGTCCACACTTATGCAACCACATTATTTTAGGTATTTTCTTTTTTACTCACCCCCCCCCCCCCCCAAGCATCTCAGATGCTTTGGGCGCTGGAGGTGGTTTCCAGGGGCTACAAGCTAGAGTTTTCCTCCCAGCCCCCCCTCCCTGGTTAATTACTACCAACACTGCACACATTAGAAGATACAGTTCCCAAACCAAAAGGGGGCATCTGGCCCATCTTGGATCTGAAGGTCCTAAAGGCCTTTGTCTAGGCCCAGAGCATCAGTGATTCCTAGCTTTCCTGTGGACCCTCTTCCCATTCTGTTTGTAGCCCTGCCATTTGGCCTATCTTCTGCACCTAGGTGGGGGTCATTAAAGTGCTGACCCTTGTGCTAGCCCTACTGCTCTCTTAGGGCATCCCCATTGAGGGATATCTAGATCACCTCCCACTAGAGGAACAGTTGGCATGGGTTCTGGCAAAAAATGTAGCCCTGACCATCCAGACCTTGCAGAGGCTGATTCCTAAACCTTCAAAAGTTAACTTTGGAACCAACTCATTACAATATTTGGGTCTAATCACAGACACAGTTCAAGCCAGAGTTTTTTTCTTCCACAGTCTACTTTGCTCCCAGATTCAGACTTTTCAGTCTAGAAGTCGCCTAACTCTTTTGCTGATGGTCCCATTTGCACTCCAGACTCCTACAATACAACATCCTGTCTTCCTCGGATCATCCAGTCCTTGGAAAGACTGACTTGTCTGGCTGCCAATCAGCATTCTGGAGCTTTTGATGATTTTTGTTGTCTCTGAAATGCTGGACCTCCGTGCTGGAGGGTCAATAATCCATATTCAGTTGGACAATGCCACAGCAGTGACATACATTGATCATCAGGCAGGTCTTGCCACTGCACAAGAAGAATAGCAGATCCTGTCCTGGGCAGAACTTCACATTTCTGTTTTGTCGGCTGTTTTTGGCCAAAGCGTAGATCATTGGCAGGCAGACTTCCTCAGCCTAGAGACTACATCCGGGGGAATGGACCCTACACTTGGATATGTTCCAGGACCTGTGATGCAGGCAGGGAGACACCCAGATGTGGACCTCACAGCTAGAGGTTCAACAACAGATTGGACAGATGTGTCTCTGTACAGTGACCCTCTAGTGGAGGCAGTGGATGCTCTGGTGGCTCTGTAGGTCAGTGAATCCTGATCGACACCTTTCCTCTCATGAATCTGCTTCCTTGTCTGATTCACAGTATCACAATGGAGGACATTCCTGTCATCTTGTTGCTCTGTACTGGCCCAGGCCGATGTGGTATTAAGAGGTATAGACTCCAGAGACAGACATAAGTTTGCCCCTGTACAAATCCTTAGAAAGACATAATCTGGAATGTGCAGTTTCGTTTCGGGCACATTTTCATAAAAAGGATATTTGAGAACTGAAGACAGAGCAGATACGGGCAACAAAACTGATGAGGCATGGAGGAGCTTGGCTATGAGAAGATTAGCTGAACTAAATTTATACTCATTAAAGGGGCGATATGATCATCATGTATAAATACATAAGCAGTCAGTATGAACTTTAGTTGTTATTCACTTTCCGATCATCTGGAGGAAAAGAGATTTAACCTCCACATACGGAAAGGCTTCTTCACAGTAAGAGCTGTGAAAATGTGGAATAAACTCCCTCAGGAACTAGTTCCGGCCAGATCAGTGGATTGTTTAAAAAAAAAAAAGCTGGATGCATTCCTATATGCACAAAATATAAGTGGATACCAAGATTTATAGGTAATAACACCAGGGGTAGTTTATCCAAGAAATATCCAGTTGCTGCCCGAGGAAGAGGGGGGTTGCCTTCCTCTGGATCAACTGTGGGAATAGGATAGTGTATATGAATGTTTGTTTTTTTTTTTTTTTTTTTTTTTCCAACCGGACTAATTTATGTAACCTGATAAGACTCCTAATCTACAGTTGTTTTTGTTTGGCAGTGTCCAGTCCTTCTAGGTGGCAGTATAACACAAAGGTTAAAATGGATGTAAACCCAATGTCATCCTTTCTAAACTACTGCCATAGGGGTTATCTATAAGGATATACATGCCTCCTGCATGTATCTTTTACCTGTCAAATGTCATTCCCTCTGTCTGTTATGAGACCCGAAAAACTGCAGATTCTGTGGATGGGTCAGTTGTCTGGAGCTCGGTGGGTGGAGTCGTGATGTCAGTAGGCTCCCTGCCCACCTCTACACTCCCGTTGTCAATATGCATTTTCTCCGGTGTATTTCTTACACTGAACTTCTGCTATGATCTCTAACATCCAGTGAAAAGACAAAAAAGTAACCACATGACTTCAGCATGCCAAATCATGCTGAGGTGTGGAATAGCCAATCCTTGCAGAGCTGCTGAAGAAAGGAGTGGGGATGGGAATTAAAAAATAATGCATGTCTTAGGCTAGTGCACAAGATATGTAAATCACCTGTCACTCACAGCAAGGGGGAGGATTTGACAAAGTTTTTCTCTGTTTGTCAAGTTTTATCTCACTGAACAATAAAAGAGGATTGCTCAGAGCTGGATTAACTCTTTGTGGCAAGACTGGGCTCAAATGATAGGAAATCTTATTCTCTACATTATGACATCAAAAAAAAAAAAAAATCGGGTTTGCATCCACTTTAAGACTTCTTGTGTCCCTTAATAGGCTCCAAGAAAGGGATTTTGAAGCAGCTACAAACATCCTATATAATTTTTTTCTTTTTTTTTTTTTCTTTCCATTAGTGGAAAAAAATGCTGCTCCTGAGCTTCCAGCCTAGGCAGTCTAGATCACGTTTTCCTGCTCCTGCATGCATTAATAGGATTACTAACATTAGACTGGACTCTTAAACGCATACATCTAACAAAAAGGTGAAAAAGAGTAATGGCATGATAACATTTTTACATATTCCTATCGAAGAGCATTTTGGATTTTCTGTTTTAAAACTGATATGGCTGTCCAGCATTGGCTCTTATACTTTTGTTGGGACCAGAATAAATGCCCAACCTAGTTGTTGCCTTGCAAAGGCAGTGATTGAATATTGGAAAGGAGTGCACATAGAAGAGTACCTATGTGGGAATTTCTTTCTTTTAAAGAAGCTTAGAAACTCAGAGGATTTCCTATATAACCTTGTTAAAACCAGAGAAGAAAGGATTACTATCATCCTAAGTGATATTTTGTTTCAGGCTTCTACCTCTTGTTTTTACTTGTAGAATATGTTGCAACCTGTGTTTGCCGTAGAAGATTTTGTAACTTTTAAAGAAATGATGCTGCAGAAGAATATCGAACTACAGTTACAAGCTATTCACATAATTCAGAAAAGAAATGGTAATGTTATGTTTTTATTTCATGCAGTTATATACCTTTCAGTTGTACTTTAAATGGTAACTAGTATTGGTATCTAAATGGGTCTTCATATCGGTCCCTGCACAGCAGCAGGAGGCCCAGCACTCTCAGCCAGACAGACTATACTGTAGAGATTATATCCTGACAATGAGAATCCTGGCGGGTGGATAAAGAGAATGTACAGAAGCATGACCTGATTTCTGTCCTACTGTTGTCGAACCTTCAGACCTCTACAATGCAACATTCTTTTCATTTTCATGGAACCTCACGATTGCCCCTGACCTAGTGACTCTGGAATTGAGCTTTGAAATCGGAGGAAGTCCTTAGATAAATTCAAGCCTGTCGGGCTGGGAAGGAGTCTCGGGTATCCTGTTGGTGCAGGGGACTTGGTTGTCAGAGTAATTTTGTTTCCCAATCAGCATCCTAGAACTTTGGGTGATTTGCCTGTCAGTGCAGCATTGGACCATCCTGCTGGAAGGTCATCTGAACTGAATTCAATCAGACAATGTCATGGCGGTCGCCTACATCAACCATCAGGATTCTGTCCTAGGCAGAACTTCCTAATCCTTCCTTGTCTGCCATGTACATATCGGGCATAGACAATTGACAGAGGCTGCTAGGATCTTTTGTCTTAAGGACAAATTTACAAACCTGCTTCACAGTTTCTGCCTTTAACGGTGCATGGCTGTTGAAACCCAGGTTTTGAAAGACCGGCATCTCCGAATCTGATTCCTACAATGCTAAAGAATGGCATACTTCACTTGGTGTGAGTCTCAGGACTTCCCACCCAAGGGGTTTCTCTGTGGGACAAATCCTCTCCTTCATGCAGAGGAATCTAGACCAGCATTTTGTCTCTTAGCACTATCAAGGGCAAAGTTTTTGTACCCTTTTCAGTCTTGTTTCTTTAAGACCAATCTACAGGGAGTTTCCATGTAGCTTCTCCTGTTCATTCCCCCTTGACTCTATGGGATCTGCACGTACACGATCTACAACACGTACGTCGGGACTAGAAAAACGGAAGTTCAATAGCCAGTAGCCAATAGCTTCCGTCTCGTACTTGCTTCAGAGCATGCATCGTTTTTGGTGCGTCGGAACAGCATACAGACGAGCAGTTTTTCCGATTAGTAATTTGTTCCATCGGAAAAATATAGAACATGTTCTCTATCCAAGTCCGTCTGAATTTTCGACAGAAAAAGTCAGATGGGGCATACACACAGTCGGAATATATGATGAAAAGCTCCCATCGGACTCTTTCTGTCGGAAATTCCGCTTGTGTGTACACAGAATAAGTAAGATCTGTGCTTCTTGGGTTCTTTGGCATCAAGATCAGTAAATAAAGTGCTGCGCAATTCATAAGAGTCTATAAATTGATAAAAACACAAGTGGTGTAGGTGTATATAAACGAGCAAATTGTAGTGCAAGTGACACGCAGGAAACAAATCTCAAAGACGGGTGTCAGTGATCCCTCCACCGCACACAGATGGCCTCTCACCTCCCGAATTCGTCACACAGCGAGGGTCAGTGTAGCTGACACAGCAATCCAGGCAAACACTCCAGACATAGCCGCTCCATGATGCGTCTCAGTCAACATAATATGGCTTGTGGAAAGAGATAACAAAGCGATCTAATGCTCTCTGTATGTTCAATCTTTTATTAAGGTAAAAAAGATAAGTTGCACTTACATATAACGGCACTCAGATCCGAGTGCCGGCGGACAAACGAAACTGGTAGTGAACGAGATGGCTGCGGGTGACGTCATGCGGTCAGGTGTTCGCATGACGTCACCCGCGGCCATCTCGTTCACTATCAGTTTTGTTTGTCCGCCGGCACTCGGACCTGAGTGCCGTTATATGTAAGTGCAACTTATCTTTTTTACCTTAATAAAAGATTGAACATACAGAGAGCATTAGATCGCTTTGTTATCTCTTTCCACATGCCATATTAAGTTGACTGAGACGCATCCTGGAGCGGCTATGTCCGGAGTGTTTGCCTGGATTGCTGTGTCAGCTACACTGACCCTCGCTGTGTGACCTGTTTCAGGTCGAATTTGGGAGGTGAGAAGCCATCTGTGTGCGGTGGAGGGATCACTGACACCCGTCTTTTGAGATTTGTTTCCTGCGTGTCACTTGCACTTCAATTTGCTTGTTTACACCAACACCACTTGTGTTTTTATCAATTTATGGACTCTTATGCATTGCACAGCACTTTATTTACTGATGTTTATATGAGGTTTTTATTGAATTAGCCTTTAGCGTCTGCTAGCAGTTTATTATTGCCTGGGTCCTCCTGGGTTAGCGCTGGATACTCCTTCTTTTTTTTTTTTTTGTGTTTTTCTTTGGCATCAAGCACTTGTTACTCAAATTTGGAAGGCTGCCACCTGGTCTTCTGTTTTTTATTTTATTTTTTTTCGTGTTGCCCAAAAGTTAGTTAATCCTCCCTCCTCCCCCCTCCATATGGACTGCCATTACCCACCACTTTCAGTGGATGAGGTGATTTTTTTTTTTTTAATTTTAATTTTTTTTCTTTTGTACGATCCATTTTCTAATAGGAAACCATGTTCCACTAAGCACCAATCTCTGATTAACATGGTTTTCTGGAAACTCTAGATGATCCAAATTGCATGAATTTGGCTTACTTTTGGATGTCCTGAAGGTATAAGACGTGCTATGTCCATCAATGGACTGAAAGGAAATTCATTGTAAAATTATTTCTTATCGTACATCACGGGACACAGAGCCATAGTAATTACTATGTGGGTTATAGGCCACCTTCAGGTGATGGACACTGGCATGCCCTAAGATAAAGAGCGCACTCCCTATATAACCCCTCCCACTACTGGGAGTATCTCAGTTTTTTCGCCGGTGTCTAAGGTGTTGGTCACGAATGAAGATGTGCTGTGCTGAGCTCCTCTGGAGCAATCCTTGCTTGGGCTAGCTATGCAGCCGGATCCATTCAGAATGTCTTTTAGGCCGAATTGAACGGTACCCGGGCCTCGTATCCGAAGAAACAAGGTTTTGCCTGTAACGCTTCTCTTTTTAGAGAACTGGACCCCGGGATTCAGTACTTTTTGGTAGTAAGGACATAAAGTTTTACTGGCGGTGGTGCTATTACAGGTCCAGGATTGTGGGTTTCCTCGAGGATCCCCGGCTCCTGAAGGTTTAACGGAACCCCCGGTGAAGGGTGAAGATTGGGTCTGTTAGTTTTACCACAGAATTTTGAATTTTCTTATAAATGTCTCCTTTAAGTTAGTAAATGTTGTCATGCTTATCTGTAATCACTGGGGGCTTTATAGAGCACGTACCTTCTCACGCTCCCTCAGAGAGCTCACGATGTGTCCGAAGCAGCAGCTTCCATTTCCTCCAGGCAGCAGCAGACCTCCGGTAAGTCTGGGGGGGTTCCCTCCCCACCAGACGTCTCCCACCTGTGCCATTTGCTACCCCTCGTCAAGAGGAAGAAGCACTAAAAAAAAAAAAAAATGGCACGCCGCACTACTCGGCGGCTTCCCAGCTCTCCTCGCCATTTTCTCCCCTCTCTGTAAGATCCCATAGAATCAGGGGCCCGTGCTCGTGCGGGAAAAACTTCTTTTGAAAGAGGAGGGGGCTGTAGGTGGCTGAGGGGGCGGGGCTTAGCGAGGCGTTGGCGTCCTTCACCGCCCAGCGCAGGAAAGAGTGTTTGTTTTTAAAAGCACTAGTGTTATTGCTACAAGCTGCGGAGGGACACAAGAGCGTAGAGGGGCATGAAAGAGGTTGGCAACACAAGCATTCTTTTGAACACATTTACTATTGCATCAGGCTGAGCATTAATAGCAGCGGCAGTGGCTGACTATTGCTCGAGCAACGGATGCGATTTCTTCTGGTAGTACCTCTGCTTTGTGCATCGGGCTATATTCAGAAGGGGGGGTTGAAACACCCCCAAAAAAAAGGAGCTAAAAGGGTCTCCCTCAAGCTCTGGAAAGCCTACTCTTCAAATGGCATCCTCCCCTGAGGGGGGGGGGGGGTGTGGCTGGTCAGAGTGATCATCTGGGCCATGAAATGTTTGCAAATGTTTTCAACACTGCAGGCCCTGTTCTTTTTACTCTTTTTTTTCCTCAGCCATGGT
>NC_133327.1:584105674-584108174 GCF_042186555.1 Aquarana catesbeiana
GCTCTGTCTTCAGTTCTCAAATATCCTTTTTATGAAAATGTGCCCGAAACGAAACTGCACATTCCAGATTATGTCTTTCTAAGGATTTGTACAGGGGCAAACTTATGTCTGTCTCTGGAGTCTATACCTCTTAATACCACATCGGCCTGGGCCAGTACAGAGCAACAAGATGACAGGAATGTCCTCCATTGTGATACTGTGAATCAGACAAGGAAGCAGATTCATGAGAGGAAAGGTGTCGATCAGGATTCACTGACCTACAGAGCCACCAGAGCATCCACTGCCTCCACTAGAGGGTCACTGTACAGAGACACATCTGTCCAATCTGTTGTTGAACCTCTAGCTGTGAGGTCCACATCTGGGTGTCTCCCTGCCTGCATCACAGGTCCTGGAACATATCCAAGTGTAGGGTCCATTCCCCCGGATGTAGTCTCTAGGCTGAGGAAGTCTGCCTGCCAATGATCTACGCTTTGGCCAAAAACAGCTGACAAAACAGAAATGTGAAGTTCTGCCCAGGACAGGATCTGCTATTCTTCTTGTGCAGTGGCAAGACCTGCCTGATGATCAATGTATGTCACTGCTGTGGCATTGTCCAACTGAATATGGATTATTGACCCTCCAGCACGGAGGTCCAGCATTTCAGAGACAACAAAAATCATCAAAAGCTCCAGAATGCTGATTGGCAGCCAGACAAGTCAGTCTTTCCAAGGACTGGATGATCCGAGGAAGACAGGATGTTGTATTGTAGGAGTCTGGAGTGCAAATGGGACCATCAGCAAAAGAGTTAGGCGACTTCTAGACTGAAAAGTCTGAATCTGGGAGCAAAGTAGACTGTGGAAAAAAAAAAACTCTGGCTTGAACTGTGTCTGTGATTAGACCCAAATATTGTAATGAGTTGGTTCCAAAGTTAACTTTTGAAGGTTTAGGAATCAGCCTCTGCAAGGTCTGGATGGTCAGGGCTACATTTTTTGCCAGAACCCATGCCAACTGTTCCTCTAGTGGGAGGTGATCTAGATATCCCTCAATGGGGATGCCCTAAGAGAGCAGTAGGGCTAGCACAAGGGTCAGCACTTTAATGACCCCCACCTAGGTGCAGAAGATAGGCCAAATGGCAGGGCTACAAACAGAATGGGAAGAGGGTCCACAGGAAAGCTAGGAATCACTGATGCTCTGGGCCTAGACAAAGGCCTTTAGGACCTTCAGATCCAAGATGGGCCAGATGCCCCCTTTTGGTTTGGGAACTGTATCTTCTAATGTGTGCAGTGTTGGTAGTAATTAACCAGGGAGGGGGGGCTGGGAGGAAAACTCTAGCTTGTAGCCCCTGGAAACCACCTCCAGCGCCCAAAGCATCTGAGATGCTTGGGGGGGGGGGGGGGGGGGGTGAGTAAAAAAGAAAATACCTAAAATAATGTGGTTGCATAAGTGTGGACACCCTCTTATAACTGGGGATGTAGCGGTGTTCAGAATTAAGCACTCGCATTCAAACTCGTGTTAAATAGGCATCAGTACAAACCTACCATCATTTAAAGTGCCTCCGATTAACCCCAAATAAAGTTCAGCTGTTCTAGTAGGTCTTTCCTGACATTTTCTTAGTCGCATCCTACAGCAAAAGCCATGGTCCATAGAGAGCTTCCAAAGCATCAGAGGGATCTCATTGTTAAAAAGGTATCAGTCAGGAGAAGGGTATAAAAGAATTTTGAAAGGCATTAGGTATACAATGGAACACAGGGCAGACAGTCATAAAGTGGAGAAAATATGGCACAACAGTGATATTACCAAGAACTGGACCTCCCTCCAAAATTGATGAAAAGACAAGAAGAAAACTGGTCAGAGAGGCTGCCAAGAGGCCCACAGCAACATTAAAGGAGCTGCAGGAATATCTGTCAAGTACTGGCTGTCTGGTGCATGTGACAACAATCTCCCGTATTCTTCATTTGTCTGGGCTATGGGGTAGAGTGGCAAGATGGAGGCCTTTTCTTACGAAGAAAAAGCATCCAAGCCCAGCTAAAATTTTGCAAAAGCACATCTGAAGTCTCCAAAAAACATGTTGGAAAATGTGTTATGATCTGATGAAACCAAGGTTGAACTTTTTGGCCATAATTCCAAAAGATATGTTTGGTGCAAAAACAACACTGCACATCACCAAAAGAACACCATACCTACAGTGAAGCATGGTGGTGGCAGCATCATGCTTTGGGGCTGTTTTACTTTAGCTGGAACAGGGGCCTTAGTCAAGGTAGAGGGAATTAGGAACAGTTCCAAATACCAGTCAATATTGGCACACAATCTTCAGGCTCTTGCTAGAAAGCTGAACATGAAGAGAAACTTAATCGTTCAGCATGACAACGACCCAAAGCATACATCCAAGTCAACTAAGGAATGGCTTCACCAGAAGAAGATTAAAGTTTTAGAATGGTCCAGCCAGAGTCCAGACCTGAATCCGATTGAAAATCTGTAGGGTGTTCTGAAGAGGGCTGTGCACAGGAGATGCCCATGCAAT